>NW_027667425.1:0-26000 GCF_963924665.1 Micromys minutus | reverse complement strand
TGGCAAAAATGCAGAAATTCCCCTTATTTTGAGGTAAAAAGTCTGAAATTCCCTTTATTTGGGGGCAAAAAGGCAAAAATTTCCTTTATTTTGGGGCAAAATTGCAGAAATTTCACTTATTTCAGGGTAATAAGTCAGAAATTTTCCTTATTTTGCGGCAAAAAGACAAAAATTCCCTTTGTTTTGGGGGAAAAAGACCGAAATTCCACTTATTTAGAGGCAAAAAAGCAGAAATTCCCCTTATTTTGGAGCAAAAATGAAGAAATTTCCCTTTTTTATGGCAAAAAGTAATGCATTCTTCTTATTTTCGGGCAAAAAGGCAGAAATTCCCCGTATTTTGGAGCAAAATTGCAGAAATTCCTTTAATTGTGGGACAAATGTGCAGAAATTCTCTATATATTGGGGCAAAAAGACAGAAATTCTCCTTATTTTGTGTCAAAACTCAGAAATTCCACTTATGTTGGGGCAAAATTCCAGAAATTTCCCTTAATTTGGGGCAAAATTGCAGAAATTTCACTTATTTTTGGGCAAAATTGCAGAAATTTCACTTATTTCAGAGAAAAAAGACAGAAATTTTTCTTATTTTGGGGCAAAAAGGCAGAAATTCCTAATATTTTGTGACAAAAATGCAGAAATTCTCCTTATTTTGAGGTAAAAAGGCTGAAATTCCCCTTATTTGGAGGCAAAAAGTCAAAAATTTCCCTAATTTTGGGGAAAAATTGCAGAAATTTCACTTACTTCAGGGTAATAAGTCAGAATTATTCCTTATTTTGGGGCAAAAAAGACAGAAATTCCCTTTGTCTTGGGGGAAAAAGACAGAAATTCCACTTATATAAAGGCCAAAAACAGAAATTCCCCTTATTTTGGAGCAAAAATGAAGAAATTTCCCTTTTTTATGGCAAAAAGTTATGCATTCTTCTTATTTTCAGGCAAAAAGGCAGAAATTCCCCGTATTTTGGAGCATAATTGCAGAAATTCCCCTAATTGTGTGGCAAAAATGCATAAAATCTCTATATGTTGGTGCAAAAAGACAGAAAAAATTCTCTTTATTTTGGGGCAAATCTAAGAAATTCCACTTATTTTGGGGCAAAATTCCAGAAATTTTCCTTATTTTGGGGCAAAATTGCAGAAATTTCACTAATTTTGGGGCAAATATGAAGAAATTTTACTTATTTTGTGGCAAAATTGCAGAAATTTCACATATTTTAGGGAAAAAAGGCAGAAATTTTCTTTATTTTGGGGCAAAAAGGCAGAATTTCCTAATATTTTGTGGCAAAAATGCAGAAATTCCCCTTATTTCGAGGTAAAAAGGCTGAAATTCCCCTTATTTGGGGGCAAAAAGGCAGAAATTTCCCTTATTTTGGGGCAAAATTGCAGAAATTTCACTTACTTCAGGGTAATAAGTCAGAATTTTTCCTTATTTTGGGGCAAAAAGTCAGAAATTCCCTTTGTTTTGGGGGATAAAAACAGAAATTCCACTTATTTAAAGGCAAAAAAGCAGAAATTCCCCTTTTTGGAGCAAAAATTAAGAAATTTCCCTTTTTTATGGCAAAAAGGTATGCATTCTTCTTATTTTCGGGCAAAAGGCAGAAATTCCCCGTATTTTGGAGCAAAATTGAAGAAATTCCCCTAATTGTGGGGCCAAAAGGCAGAAATTGCCTATATGTTGGGGCAAAAAGACAGAAATTCTCCTTATTTTGGGGCAAAACTCAGAAATTCCACTTATTTTGGGGCAAAATTCCAGAAATTTCCCTTATTTTGGGGCAAAATTGCAGACATTTCACTTATTTTGGGGCAAAATTGCAGAAATTTCACTTATTTAAGGAAAAAAAAGCAGAAATTTTCTTATGTTGGGGCAAAAAGGCAGAAATTCCTAATATTTTGTGGCATAAATGCAGAAATTCCCTTTATTTTGAGGTAAAAACGCTGAAATTCCCCTTATTTGGGGGCAATAAGGCAAAAATTTCCTTATGTTTGGGGCAAAATTGCAGAAATTTCACTTATTTAAGGGTTATAAGTCAGAAATTTTTATTATTTTGGGACAAAAAAGACAGGAATTCCCTTTGCCTTGGGGGAAAAAGACAGAAATTCCACTTATTTAGAGGCAAAAAAGCAGAAATTCCCCTTATTTTGGAGCAAAAATGAAGAAATTTCCCTTTTTTATGGCAAAAAGGTATGCATTCTTTTTATTTTCGGGCAAAAAAGCAGAAATTCCCCGTATTTTTGAGCAAAATGGCAGAAATTCCCCTAATTGTGGGGCAAAAATGCAGAAAATCTCTATATGTTGGGGCCAAAAGACAGAAATTCTCCTTATTATGGGGCAAAACTCAGAAATTCCACTTATTTTGGGGCACATTTACAGAAATTTTCCTTTTTTTGGGGCAAAATTGCAGAAATTTCACTTATTTTGGGGCAAATATGCAGAAATTTTACATATTTTGTGGCAAAATTGCAGAAATTTCACTTATTTCAGGGAAAAAAGGCAGAAATTTTCCTTATTTTGGGGCAAAATGGCAGAAATTCCTAATATTTTGTGGCAAAAATGCAGAAATCCCCCTTATTTCGAGGTAAAAAGGCTGAAAATCCCCTTATTTTGGGGCAAAAAGGCAGAAATTTGCCTTATTTTGGGGCAAAATTGCAGAAATTTCACTTACTTCAGGGTAATAAGTCAGAATTTTTATTTATTTTGGTGCAAAAAGACAGAAATTCCCTTTGTTTTCGGGGAAAAAAAACAGAAATTCCACTTATTTAGAGGCAAAAAAGCAAAAATTCTCTTTTTTGGAGCAAAAATTAAGAAATTTCCCTTTTTTATGGCAAAAAGGTATGCATTCTTCTTATTTTCGGGCAAAAGGCAGAAATTCCCCGTATTTTGGAGCAAAATTGAAGAAATTCCCCTAATTGTGGGGCCAAAATGCAGAAATTGCCTATATGTTAGAAAAAAAGACAGAAATTCTCTTTATTTTGGGGCATAACTCAGAAATTCCACTTATTTTGGGGCAAAATTCCAGAAATTTCCCTTATTTTGGGGCAAAATTGCAGACATTTCACTTATTTTGGGGCAAAATTGCAGAAATTTCACTTATTTAAGGAAAAAAAAGCAGAAATTTTCTGATTTTGGGGCAAAAAGGCAGAAATTCCTAATATTTTGTGGCATAAATGCAGAAATTCCCTTTATTTTGAGGTAAAAAGGCTGAAATTCCCCTTATTTGGGGGCAATAAGGCAAAAATTTCCTTTATTTTGGGGCAAAATTGCAGAAATTTCACTTATTTAAGGGTTATAAGTCAGAAATTTTCTTTATTTTGGGACAAAAAAGACAGGAATTCCCTTTGCCTTGGGGGAAAAAGACAGAAATTCCACTTATTCAGAGGCAAAAAAGCAGAAATTCCCCTTATTTTGGAGCAAAAATGAAGAAATTTCCCTTTTTTTGGCAAAAAGGTATGCATTCTTCTTATTTTCGGGCAAAAAAGCAGAAATTCCCCGTATTTTTGAGCAAAATTGCAGAAATTCCTCTAATTGTGGGGCAAAAATGCAGAAAATCTCTATATGTTGTGGCAAAAAGACCGAAATTCTCTTTATTTTGGGGCAAAACTCAGAAATTCCACTTATTTTGGGGAAAAATTACAGAAATTTTCCTTTTTTGGGGGCAAAATTTCAGAAATTTCACTTATTTTGGGGCAAATATGCAGAAATTTTACATATTTTGTAACAAAATTGCAGAAATTTCACTTATTTCAGGAAAAAAAGGCAGAAATTTTCCTTATTTTGGGGCAAAAAGGCAGAAATTCCCCTTATTTTGAGGTAAAAAGGCTGAAATTCCCCTTATTTGGGGGCAAAAGGCAGAAATTTCCCTTATTTTGGTGCTAAATTGCAGAAATATCACTTACTTCAGTATAATAAGTCAGAATTTTTCCTTATTTTGGGGCAAAAAAACAGAAATTCCCTTTGTTTTGAGGGAAAAAGAAAGAAATTCCACTTATTTAGAGGCAAAAAAGCAGAAATTCCCCTTTTTGGAGCAAAAATGAAGAAATTTTCTTTTTTCATGGCAAAAAGGTATGCATTCTTCTTATTTTCAAGCAAAAAGGCAGAAATTCCCCGTATTTTGGAGCAAAATTGCAGAAATTCCCCTAATTGTTGGGCAAAAAGGCAGAAATTGCCTATATGTTGGGGCAAAAAACCAGAAATTCCTAATATTTTGTGGCAAAAATGCAGAAATTCCCCTTATTTTAAGGTAAAAAGGCTGAAATTCCCCTTATTTGGGGGCAATAAGGCAAAAATTTCCTTTATTTTCAGGCAAAATTCCAGAAATTTCACTTATTTAAGGGTATTAAGACAGAAATTTTCTTTATTTTGGGGCAAAAAAGACAGGGATTCCCTTTGTTTTGGGGGATAAAGACAGAAATTCCACTTATTTAGAGGCAAAAAAGCAGAAATTCCTCTTATTTTAGAGCAAAAATGAAGAAATTTCTTTTTTATGGCAAAAATGTATGCATTCTTCTTATTTTCGGACAAAAAGGCAGAAATTCCCCGTATTTTGAAGCAAAATTGCAGAAATTCCGCTATTCTGGGGCAAAAAGGCAGAAATTCTCTATATGTTGGGGCAAAAAGACAGAAATTCTTCTTATTTTGGGGAAATACTCAGAAATTCCACTTATTTGGGGGCAAAATTCCAGAAATTTCCCTTATTTTGGGACAAAATTGCAGAAATTTAACATATTTTGGGGCAAAATTGCAGAAATTTCACTTTTTTCAGGGAAAAAAATGAGAAATTTTCTTATTTTGGGGCAAAAAGGCAGAAATTCCTAATGTTTTGTGGCAATAATGCAGAAATTCTCCTTATTTTGATATATAAAGGCTGAAATTCCCCTTATTTGGGGGCAAAAATGCAGAAATTCACCATATATTGAGGTAAAAATGCTGAAATTCCCCTTATTTGGAGGCAAAAAGGCAGAAATTTCCCTTATTTTTTGCAAAATTGCAGAAATTTCACTTACTTCAGGGTAATAAGTCAGAATTTTTCCTTATTTTGGTGCAAAAATACAAAAATTCCCTTTGTTTTGGGGGAAAAAGAAAGAAATTCCACTTATTTAGAGGCAAAAAAGCAGAAATTCCTTTTATTTTTGAGCAAAAATAAAGAAATTTCCTTTTTATGGCAAAAAGGTATGCATTCTTCTTATTTTCGGGCAAAAAGGCAGAAATTCCCCGTATTTTGGAGCAAAATTGCAGAAATTCCCGTAATTGTGGGGCAAAAAGGCAGAAATTCTCGATAT
Organism: Micromys minutus; assembly: GCF_963924665.1. Taxonomy (NCBI): domain Eukaryota; kingdom Metazoa; phylum Chordata; class Mammalia; order Rodentia; family Muridae; genus Micromys; species Micromys minutus. The sequence continues at coordinate 20,732 of NW_027667425.1, read as the reverse complement.
GCTGGGGCAAAAAACAGAAATTCTCCTTATTTTGGGGAAAAACTCAGAAATTTCACTTATTTTGGGGCAAAATTGCAGAAATTTCACTTATTTCAGAGAAAAAAGACAGAAATTTTCCTTATTTTGGGGCAAAAAGGCAGAAATTCCTAATATTTTGTGACAAAAATGCAGAAATTCCCCTTATTTTGAGGTAAAAAGGCTAAAATTCTCCTTATTTGGGGGCAAAAAGGCACTAATTTCCCTAATTTTGGGGCAAGATTGCAGAAATTTCACTTACTTCAGGGTAATAAGTCAGAATTTTTTTTTATTTTGGGGCAAAAAAGACAGAAATTCCCTTTGTTTTGGGGAAAAAAGACAGAAATTCCACTTATTTAGAGGCAAAAAAGCAGAAATTCCCCTTATTTTGGAGCAATAATGAAGAAATTTCCCTTTTTTATGGCAAAAAAGTATGCATTCTTCTTATTTTCGTTGAAAAAGGCAGAAATTCTCCGTATTTTGGAGAAAAATTGCAGAAATTCCTCTAATTGTGGGGCAAAAATGCAGAAATTGCCTATATGTTGGGCTAAAAAGACAGAAATTCTTTTTATTTTGCGGCAAAACTCAGAAATTCCACTTATTTTGGGGCAACATTCCAGAAATTTCCTTTATTTTGGGGCAAAATTGCAGAAATTTCACTTATTTTGGGGCAACATTGGAGAAATTTCACTTATTTCAGGGTAATAAGTCAGAAATTTTCCTTATTTTGGGGCAAAAAAGACAGGAATTTTCTTTGTATTGGGGGAAAACGACAGAAATTCCACTTATTTAGAGGCAAAAAGGCAGAAATTCCCCGTATTTTGGAGCAAAATTTCAGAAATTCCCCTAATTGTGGGGCAAAAAGGCAGAAATTCCCTTTAGTTAGGGCAAAAAGACAGAAATTCTCCTTATTTTGGGGCAAAACTCAGAAATTCCACTTATTTTGTGGCAAAATTGCAGAAATTTCCCTTATTTTGGGGCAAAATTCCAGAAATTTCACTTATATTGGGGCAAAAAGGCAGAAATTTCACTTATTTCAGGGAAAAAAAGCAGAAATTTTTTTTTATTTTGGGGTAAAAAGGCAGAAATTAATAATATTTTGTGGCAAAAATGCAGAAATTCTCCTTATTTTGAGGTAAAAAGGCTGAAATTCCCCTTATTTGGGGGCAAAAAGGCAGAAAGTTCCCTTATTTTTGGGCAAAATTTCAGAAATTTCACTTACTTCAGGGTAATAAGTCAGAATTTTTCCTTATTTTGGGGCAAAAAAGACAGAAATTCTCTTTGTTTTGGGGGAAAAAGACAGAAATTCCACTTATTTAGAGGCAAAAAAGCAGAAATTCCTCTTATTTTGGAGCAAAAATGAAGAAATTTCCCATTTTTATGGCAAAAAGGTATGCATTCTTCTTATTTTCGGGCAAAAAGGCAGAAATTCCCTGTATTTTGGAGCAAAATTACAGAAAATCCCCTAATTGTGGGGCAGAAAGGCAGAAATTGCCTATATGTTGGGGAAAAAACAGAAATTCTCCTTATTTTGGGGAAAAACTCAGAAATTCCACTTATTTTGGGGCAAAATTCCAGAAATTTCCTTTATGTGGGGCAAAATTGCAGAAATTTCACATATTTTGGGGCAAAATTGCAGACATTTCACTTATTTCAGGGAAAAAAAGCAGAAATTTTCTTATTTGGGGGCAAAAAGGCAGAAATTCCTATTATTTTGTGGCAAAAATGCAGAAATTCCCCTTATTTTGAGGTAAAAAGGCTTAAATTCCCCTTATTTTGGGGCAAAATTGCAGAAATTTCACTTATTTCAGGGTAATAAGTCAGAAATTTTCCTTATTTTGGGGCAAAAAATACAGGAATTCCCTATGTTTTGAAGGAAAAATAACAGAAATTTCATTTATTTAAAGGTAAAAAAGCAGACATTCCCCTTATTTTAGAGCAAAAATGAGGAAATTTCCTTTTTTTATGGCAATAAGTTATGCATTCTTCTTATTTTCGGGCAAAAAGGCAAAAATTCCCCGTATTTTGGAGCAAAATTGCAGAAATTCCCCTAATTGTGGGGCAAAAATGCAGAAATTCTTTTTTATGTTGGGGCAAAAAGACAGAAATTCTCCTTATTTTGGGGCAAAACTCAGAAATTCCACTTATTTTGGGGCAAAATTACAGAAATTTCCCTTATTTTGGGGCAAAATTGCAAAAATTTCACTTATTTTGGGCTAAAATTGCAGAACTTTCACTTATTTTGGGGCAAAATTTCAGAAATTTCACTTATTTCAGAGAAAAAAGGCAGAAATTTTCCTTATTTTGGGGCAAAAATGCAGAAATTACTAATATTTTGTGGCAAAAATTCAGAAATTCCTCTTATTTTAGGTAAAAAGGTTGAAATTCCCCTTATTTGGGGGCAAAAAGACAGAATTTTCCCTTATTTTGGGGCAAAAAAGACAGTAATTCCCTTTGTTTTGGGGAAAAAAGACAGAAATTCCACATATTTATAGGCAAAAAAGCAGAAATTCTCCTTATTTTGGAGCAAAAATGAAGAAATTTCCCTTGTTTATGGCAAAAAGGTATGCATTCTTCTTATTTTTGGGCAAAAAGGCAGAAATTCTCCGTATTTTGGAGCAAAATTGCAGAAATTCCCCTAATTGTGAGGCAAAAAGGCAGAAATTGCCTATATGTTGGGGCAAGAAGACAGAAATTCTCCTTATTTTGTGTCAAAACACAGAAATTCCACTTATTTTGGGGCAAAATTCCAGAAATTTCCCTTAATTTGGGGCAAAATTGCAGAAATTTCACTTATTTTTGGGCAAAATTGCAGAAATTTCACTTATTTTCTGGCAAAATTGCAGAAATTTCACTTATTTCAGAGAAAAAAGACAGAAATTTTTCTTATTTTGGGGCAAAGAGGCAGAAATTCCTAATATTTTGTGACAAAAATGCAGAAATTCTCCTTATTTTGAGGTAAAAAGGCTGAAATTCCCCTTATTTGGAGGCAAAAAGGCAGAAATTTCCCTAATTTTGGGGCAAAATTGCAGAAATTTCACTTACTTCAGGGTAATAAGTCAGAATTTTTCCTTATTTTGGGGCAAAAAAGACAGAAATTCCCTTTGTCTTGGGGGATAAAAGACAGAAATTCCACTTATTTAAAGGCCAAAAAGCAGAAATTCCCCTTATTTTGGAGCAAAAATGAAGAAATTTCCCTTTTTTATGGCAAAAAGTTATGCATTCTTCTTATTTTCGGGCAAAAAGGCAGAAATTCCCCGTATTTTGGAGCATAATTGCAAAATTCCCCTAATTGTGGGGCAAAAATGCAGAAAATCTCTATATGTTGGGGCAAAAAGCCAGAAATTCTCCTTATTTTGGGGCAAAACTAAGAAATTCCACTTATTTTGGGGCAAAATTCCAGAAATTTTCCTTATTTTAGGGCAAAATTGCAGAAATTTCACTTATTTTGGGGCAAATATGAAGAAATTTTACTTATTTTGTGGCAAAATTGAAGAAATTTCACATATTGTAGGGAAAAAAGGCAGAAATTTTCTTTATTTTGGGGCAAAAAGGCAGAAATCCTAATATTTTGTGGCAAAAATGCAGAAATTCCCCTTATTTCGAGGTAAAAAGGCTGAAATTCCCCTTATTTGGGGGCAAAAAGGCAGAAATTTCCCTTATTTTGGGGCAAAATTGCAGAAATTTCACTTACTTCAGGGTAATAAGTCAGAATTTTTCCTTTTTTGGTGCAAAAATACAAAAATTCCATTTGTTTTGGGGGAAAAAGACAGAAATTCCACTTATTTAGAGGCAAAAAAGCAGAAATTCCCCTTTTTTGGAGCAAAAATGAAGAAATTTCCTTTTTTTATGGCAAAAAGTTATGCATTCTTTTTATTTCGGGCAAAAAAGCAGAAATTCCCCGTATTTTGGAGCAAAATTGCAGAAATTTCTTTAATTGTGGGGCAAAGAGGTAGAAATTGCCTATATGTTGGGGCAAAAAGACAGAAATTCTCCTTATTTTGTGGCAAAACTCAGAAATTCCACTTATTTTGGGGCAAAATTCGAGAAATTTCCCTTATTTTGGGGCAAAATTGCAGAAATTTCACTTATTTTGGGGCAAAATTGCAGAAATTTCACTTATTTCAGGGAAAAAAAGCAGAAATTTTTCTTATTTTGGGGCAAAAATGTAGAAATTTCTAATATTTTGTGGCAAAAATGCAGAAATTCCCCTTATTTTGAGGTAAAAAGCCTGAAATTCCCCTTATTTGGGGGCAAAAAGCAGAAATTCCCCTTATTTTGAGGTAAAAAGGCTGAAATTCCCCTTATTTGGGGGCAAAAAGGCAGAAAGTTCCCTTATTTTGGGGCAAAATTTCAGAAATTTCACTTACTTCAGGGTACTAAGTCAGAATTTTTCCTTATTTTGGGGCAAAAAAGACAGAAATTCTCTTTGTTTTGGGGGAAAAAGACAGAAATTCCACTTATTTAGAGGCAAAAAAGCAGAAATTCCTCTTATTTTGGAGCAAAAATGAAGAAATTTCCCATTTTTATGGCAAAAAGGTATGCATTCTTCTTATTTTCGGGCAAAAAGGCAGAAATTCCCTGTATTTTGGAGCAAAATTGCAGAAAATCCCCTAATTGTGGGGCAGAAAGGCAGAAATTGCTTATATGTTGGGGAAAAAACAGAAATTCTCCTTATTTTGGGGAAAAACTCAGAAATTCCACTTATTTTGGGGCAAAATTCCAGAAATTTCCTTTATGTGGGGCAAAATTGCAGAAATTTCACATATTTTGGGGCAAAATTGCAGACATTTCACTTATTTCAGGGAAAAAAAGCAGAAATTTTCTTATTTTGGGGCAAAAAGGCAGAAATTCCTATTATTTTGTGGCAAAAATGCAGAAATTCCCCTTATTTTGAGGTAAAAAGGCTTAAATTCCCCTTATTTTGGGGCAAAATTGCAGAAATTTCACTTATTTCAGGGTAATAAGTCAGAAATTTTCCTTATTTTGGGGCAAAAAATACAGGAATTCCCTATGTTTTGAAGGAAAAATAACAGAAATTTCATTTATTTAAAGGTAAAAAAGCAGACATTCCCCTTATTTTAGAGCAAAAATGAGGAAATTTCCCTTTTTTATGGCAATAAGTTATGCATTCTTCTTATTTTCGGGCAAAAAGGCAAAAATTACCCGTATTTTGGAGCAAAATTGCAGAAATTCCCCTAATTGTGGGGCAAAAATGCAGAAATTCTTTTTTATGTTGGGGCAAAAAGACAGAAATTCTCCTTATTTTGGGGCAAAACTCAGAAATTCCACTTATTTTGGGGCAAAATTACAGAAATTTCCCTTATTTTGGGGCAAAATTGCAGAAATTTCACTTATTTTGGGCTAAAATTGCAGAACTTTCACTTATTTTGGGGCAAAATTTCAGAAATTTCACTTATTTCAGAGAAAAAAGGCAGAAATTTTCCTTATTTTGGGTCAAAAATGCAGAAATTACTAATATTTTGTGGCAAAAATTCAGAAATTCCTCTTATTTTAGGTAAAAAGGTTGAAATTCCCCTTATTTGGGGGCAAAAAGTCAGAATTTTCCCTTATTTTGGGGCAAAAAAGACAGTAATTCCCTTTGTTTTGGGGAAAAAAGACAGAAATTCCACTTATTTATAGGCAAAAAAGCAGAAATTCTCCTTATTTTGGAGCAAAAATGAAGAAATTACCCTTGTTTATGGCAAAAAGGTATGCATTCTTCTTATTTTCGGGCAAAAAGGCAGAAATTATCCGTATTTTAAGGTAAAAAGGCAGAAATTCCCCGTCTTTTGGAGCAAAATTGCTGAAATTCCCCTAATTGTGGGGCAAAAAGGCAGAAATTTCCTATATGTTGGGGCAAAAAGACAGAAATTCTCCTTATTTTGAAGCAAAACTCAGAAATTCCTCTTATTTTGAAGCAAAATTCCAGAAATTTCCCTTATTTTAGGACAAAATTGCAGAAATTTCACTTATTTTGGGGCAAAATTGCAGAAATTTCAATTATTTCATGGAAAAAAAGCAGAAATTTTTTTATTTTGGGGCAAAAAGGAAGAAATTCCTAATATTTTGTGGCAAAAATGCGAAATTCCCCTTATTTTGAGGTAAAAAGGCTGAAATTCCCCTTATTTGGGGGCAAAAATGCAGAAATTCCCCTTATTTTGAGGTAAAAAGGCTGAAATTCCCCTTATTTGGGGGCAAAAAGGCAGAAATTTCCCTTATTTTGGGGCAAAATTGCAGAAATTTCACTTACTTCAGGGTAATAAGTCAGAATTTTTCCTTATTTTGGGCCAAAAAGACAGATATTCTCTTTATTTTGGGGGAAATAGACAGAAATTCAACTTATTTAGAGGCAAAAAAGCAGAAATTCCTTTTATTTTGGAGCAAAAATGAAGAAATTTCCCATTTTTTGGCAAAAAGGTATTCATTCTTCTTATTTTCGGGCAAAAAGGCAGAAATTACCCGTATTTTGGAGCAAAATTACAGAAATTTCCCTAATTGTGTGGCAAAAAAACAGAAATTCTCTATATGTTTGGGCAAAAATACAGAAATTCTCTTTATTTTGGGGAAAAAAACAAAAATTCCACTTATTTTAGGGCAAAATTCCAGAAATTTCCCTTATTTTGGTGCAAAATTGCAGAAATTTTACTTACTTCAGGTTAATAAGTCAGAATTTTTCCTTATTTTGGGCAAAAAAGACAGAAATTCCCTTTGTTTTGGGTGAAAAAGACAGAAATTCCACTTATTTAGAGGCAAATGCAGAAATTCCCCTTATTTTGGAGCAAAAATGAAGAAATTTCCCTTTTTTATGGCAAAAAGTTATGCATTCTTTTTATTTTCGGGGAAAAAGGCAGAAATTCCCCGTATTTTGCAGCCAAATTGCAGAATTTCCCCTAATTGTGGGGCAAAAATGCAGAAAATCTCTATATGTTGGGGCAAAAAGACAGAAATTCTCCTTATTTTGGGGCAAAACTAAGAAATTCCACTTATTTTGGGGCAAAATTCCAGAAATTTTCCTTATTTTGGGGCAAAATTGCAGAAATTTCACTAATTTTGGGGCAAATATGAAGAAATTTTACTTATTTTGTGGCAAAATTGCAGAAATTTCACATACTTTAGGGAAAAAAGGCAGAAATTTTCTTTATTTTGGGGCAAAAAGGCAGAAATTCCTAATATTTTGTGGCAAAAATGCAGAAATTCCCCTTATTTCGAGGTAAAAATGCTGAAATTCCCCTTATTTTGGGGCAAATTTGCAGAAATTTCACTTACTTCAGGGTAATAAGTCAGAATTTTTCCTTATTTTGGGGCAAAAAGACAGAAATTCCCTTTGTTTTGGGGAAAAAAACAGAAATTCCACTTATTTAGAGGCAAAAAAGCAGAAATTCCCCTTTTTGGAGCAAAAACTAAGAAATTTCCCTTTTTTATGGCAAAAGGTATGCATTCTTCTTATTTTCGGGCAAAAGGCAGAAATTCCCCGTATTTTGGAGCTAAATTGAAGAAATTCCCCTAATTGTGGAGCCAAAAGGCAGAAATTGCCTATATGTTGGGGCAAAAAGACAGAAATTCTCCTTATTTTGGGGCAAAACTCAGAAATTCCACTTATTTTGGGGCAAAATTCCAGAAATTTCCCTTATTTTGGGGCAAAATCACAGACATTTCACTTATTTTGGGGCAAAATTGCAGAAATTTCACTTATTTAAGGAAAAAAAAGCAGAAATTTTCTTATTTTGGGGCAAAAAGGCAGAAATTCCTAATATTTTGTGGCATAAATGCAGAAATTCTTTTTATTTTGAGGTAAAAAGGCTGAAATTCCCCTTATTTGGGGGGAATAAGGCAAAAATTTCCTTTATTTTGGGGCAAAATTGCAGAAATTTCACTTATTTAAGGGTTATAAGTCAGAAATTTTCTTTATTTTGGGACAAAAAAGACAGGAATTCCCTTTGCCTTGGGGGAAAAAGACAGAAATTCCACTTATTCAGAGGCAAAAAAGCAGAAATTCCCCTTATTTTGGAGCAAAAATGAAGAAATTTCCCTTTTTTATGGCAAAAAGGTATGCATTCTTCTTATTATCGGGCAAAAAAGCAGAAATTCCCCGTATTTTTGAGCAAAATTGCAGAAACTCCCCTAATTGTGGGGCAAAAATGCAGAAAATCTCTATATGTTGGGGCAAAAAGACCGAAATTCTCTTTGTTTTGGGGCAAAACTCAGAAATTCCACTTATTTTGGGGCAAAATTACAGAAATTTTCCTTTTTTTGGGGCAAAATTGCAGAAATTTCACTTATTTTGGGGCAAATATGCAGAAATTTTACATAATTTGTAACAAAATTGCAGAAATTTCACTTATTTTTGGGCAAAATTGCAGAAATTTCACTTATTTTCTGGCAAAATTGCAGAAATTTCACTTATTTCAGAGAAAAAAAACAGAAATTTTTCTTATTTTGGGGCAAAGAGGCAGAAATTCCTAATATTTTGTGACAAAAATGCAGAAATTCTCCTTATTTTGAGGTAAAAAGGCTGAAATTCCCCTTATTTGGAGGCAAAAAGGCAGAAATTTCCCTAATTTTGGGGCAAAATTGCAGAAATTTCACTTACTTCAGGGTAATAAGTCAGAATTTTTCCTTATTTTGGGGCAAAAAAGACAGAAATTCCCTTTGTCTTGGGGGATAAAAGACAGAAATTCCACTTATTTAAAGGCCAAAAAGCAGAAATTCCCCTTATTTTGGAGCAAAAATGAAGAAATTTCCCTTTTTTATGGCAAAAAGTTATGCATTCTTCTTATTTTCGGGAAAAAGGCAGAAATTCCCCGTATTTTGGAGCATAATTGCAAAATTCCCCTAATTGTGGGGCAAAAATGCAGAAAATCTCTATATGTTGGGGCAAAAAGCCAGAAATTCTCCTTATTTTGGGGCAAAACTAAGAAATTCCACTTATTTTGGGGCAAAATTCCAGAAATTTTCCTTATTTTAGGGCAAAATTGCAGAAATTTCACTTATTTTGGGGCAAATATGAAGAAATTTTACTTATTTTGTGGCAAAATTGAAGAAATTTCACATATTGTAGGGAAAAAAGGCAGAAATTTTCTTTATTTTGGGGCAAAAAGGCAGAAATCCTAATATTTTGTGGCAAAAATGCAGAAATTCCCCTTATTTCGAGGTAAAAAGGCTGAAATTCCCTTTATTTGGGGGCAAAAAGGTAGAAATTTCCCTTATTTTGGGGCAAAATTGCAGAAATTTCACTTACTTCAGGGTAATAAGTCAGAATTTTTCCTTTTTTGGTGCAAAAATACAAAAATTCCATTTGTTTTGGGGGAAAAAGACAGAAATTCCACTTATTTAGAGGCAAAAAAGCAGAAATTCCCCTTATTTGGAGCAAAAATGAAGAAATTTCCTTTTTTTATGGCAAAAAGTTATGCATTCTTTTTATTTTCGGGCAAAAAGGCAGAAATTCCCCGTATTTTGGAGCAAAATTGCAGAAATTTCCTTAATTGTGGGGCAAAGAGGCAGAAATTGCCTATATGTTGGGGCAAAAAGACAGAAATTCTCCTTATTTTGTGGCAAAACTCAGAAATTCCACTTATTTTGGGGCAAAATTCGAGAAATTTCCCTTATTTTGGGGCAAAATTGCAGAAATTTCACTTATTTTGGGGCAAAATTGCAGAAATTTCACTTATTTCAGGGAAAAAAAGCAGAAATTTTTCTTATTTTGGGGCAAAAATGTAGAAATTTCTAATATTTTGTGGCAAAAATGCAGAAATTCCCCTTATTTTGAGGTAAAAAGCCTGAAATTCCCCTTATTTGGGGGCAAAAAGCAGAAATTCCCCTTATTTTGAGGTAAAAAGGCTGAAATTCCCCTTATTTGGGGGCAAAAAGGCAGAAAGTTCCCTTATTTTGGGGCAAAATTTCAGAAATTTCACTTACTTCTGGGTAATAAGTCAGAATTTTTCCTTATTTTGGGGCAAAAAAGACAGAAATTCTCTTTGTTTTGGGGGAAAAAGACAGAAATTCCACTTATTTAGAGGCAAAAAAGCAGAAATTCCTCTTATTTTGGAGCAAAAATGAAGAAATTTCCCATTTTTATGGCAAAAAGGTATGCATTCTTCTTATTTTCGGGCAAAAAGGCAGAAATTCCCTGTATTTTGGAGCAAAATTGCAGAAAATCCCCTAATTGTGGGGCAGAAAGGCAGAAATTGCTTATATGTTGGGGAAAAAACAGAAATTCTCCTTATTTTGGGGAAAAACTCAGAAATTCCACTTATTTTGGGGCAAAATTCCAGAAATTTCCTTTATGTGGGGCAAAATTGCAGAAATTTCACATATTTTGGGGCAAAATTGCAGACATTTCACTTATTTCAGGGAAAAAAAGCAGAAATTTTCTTATTTTGGGGCAAAAAGGCAGAAATTCCTATTATTTTGTGGCAAAAATGCAGAAATTCCCCTTATTTTGAGGTAAAAAGGCTTAAATTCCCCTTATTTTGGGGCAAAATTGCAGAAATTTCACTTATTTCAGGGTAATAAGTCAGAAATTTTCCTTATTTTGGGGCAAAAAATACAGGAATTCCCTATGTTTTGAAGGAAAAATAACAGAAATTTCATTTATTTAAAGGTAAAAAAGCAGACATTCCCCTTATTTTAGAGCAAAAATGAGGAAATTTCCCTTTTTTATGGCAATAAGTTATGCATTCTTCTTATTTTCGGGCAAAAAGGCAAAAATTACCCGTATTTTGGAGCAAAATTGCAGAAATTCCCCTAATTGTGGGGCAAAAATGCAGAAATTCTTTTTTATGTTGGGGCAAAAAGACAGAAATTCTCCTTATTTTGGGGCAAAACTCAGAAATTCCACTTATTTTGGGGCAAAATTACAGAAATTTCCCTTATTTTGGGGCAAAATTGCAGAAATTTCACTTATTTTGGGCTAAAATTGCAGAACTTTCACATATTTTGGGGCAAAATTTCAGAAATTTTACTTATTTCAGAGAAAAAAGGCAGAAATTTTCCTTATTTTGGGGCAAAAATGCAGAAATTACTAATATTTTGTGGCAAAAATTCAGAAATTCCTCTTATTTTAGGTAAAAAGGTTGAAATTCCCCTTATTTGGGGGCAAAAAGTCAGAATTTTCCGTTATTTTGGGGCAAAAAAGACAGTAATTCCCTTTGTTTTGGGAAAAAAAGACAGAAATTCCACTTATTTATAGGCAAAAAAGCAGAAATTCTCCTTATTTTGGAGCAAAAATGAAGAAATTTCCCTTGTTTATGGCAAAAAGGTATGCATTCTTCTTATTTTCGGGCAAAAAGGCAGAAATTCTCCGTATTTTAAGGTAAAAAGGCAGAAATTCCCCGTCTTTTGGAGCAAAATTGCTGAAATTCCCCTAATTGTGGGGCAAAAAGGCAGAAATTTCCTATATGTTGGGGCAAAAAGACAGAAATTCTCCTTATTTTGAAGCAAAACTCAGAAATTCCTCTTATTTTGAAGCAAAATTCCAGAAATTTCCCTTATTTTAGGACAAAATTGCAGAAATTTCACTTATTTTGGGGCAAAATTGCAGAAATTTCAATTATTTCATGGAAAAAAAGCAGAAATTTTTTTATTTTGGGGCAAAAAGGAAGAAATTCCTAATATTTTGTGGCAAAATATATTTTGTGGCTGAAATTCCCCTTATTTGGGGGCAAAAATGCAGAAATTCCCCTTATTTTGAGGTAAAAAGGCTGAAATTCCCCTTATTTGGGGGCAAAAAGGCAGAAATTTCCCTTATTTTGGGGCAAAATTGCAGAAATTTCACTTACTTCAGGGTAATAAGTCAGAATTTTTCCTTATTTTGGGCCAAAAAAGACAGATATTCTCTTTATTTTGGGGGAAATAGACAGAAATTCCACTTATTTAGAGGCAAAAAAGCAGAAATTCCTTTTATTTTGGAGCAAAAATGAAGAAATTTCCCATTTTTATGGCAAAAAGGTATTCATTCTTCTTATTTTCGGGTAAAAAGGCAGAAATTACCCGTATTTTGGAGCAAAATTACAGAAATTTCCCTAATTGTGTGGCAAAAAAAACAGAAATTCTCTATATGTTTGGGCAAAAATACAGAAATTCTCTTTATTTTGGGGAAAAAAACAAAAATTCCACTTATTTTAGGGCAAAATTCCAGAAATTTCCCTTATTTTGGTGCAAAATTGCAGAAATTTTACTTACTTCAGGTTAATAAGTCAGAATTTTTCCTTATTTTGGGGCAAAAAAGACAGAAATTCCCTTTGTTTTGGGTGAAAAAGACAGAAATTCCACTTATTTAGAGGCAAATGCAGAAATTCCCCTTATTTTGGAGCAAAAATGAAGAAATTTCCCTTTTTTATGGCAAAAAGTTATGCATTCTTCTTATTTTCGGGGAAAAAGGCAGAAATTCCCCGTATTTTGCAGCAAAATTGCAGAATTTCCCCTAATTGTGGGGCAAAAATGCAGAAAATCTCTATATGTTGGGGCAAAAAGACAGAAATTCTCCTTATTTTGGGGCAAAACTAAGAAATTCCACTTATTTTGGGGCAAAATTCCAGAAATTTTCCTTATTTTGGGGCAAAATTGCAGAAATTTCACTAATTTTGGGGCAAATATGAAGAAATTTTACTTATTTTGTGGCAAAATTGCAGAAATTTCACATACTTTAGGGAAAAAAGGCAGAAATTTTCTTTATTTTGGGGCAAAAAGGCAGAAATTCCTAATATTTTGTGGCAAAAATGCAGAAATTCCCCTTATTTCGAGGTAAAAAGGCTGAAATTCCCCTTATTTTGGGGCAAATTTGCAGAAATTTCACTTACTTCAGGGTAATAAGTCAGAATTTTTCCTTATTTTGGGGCAAAAAGACAGAAATTCCCTTTGTTTTGGGGAAAAAAACAGAAATTCCACTTATTTAGAGGCAAAAAAGCAGAAATTCCCCTTTTTGGAGCAAAAACTAAGAAATTTCCCTTTTTTATGGCAAAAGGTATGCATTCTTCTTATTTTCGGGCAAAAGGCAGAAATTCCCCGTATTTTGGAGCTAAATTGAAGAAATTCCCCTAATTGTGGAGCCAAAAGGCAGAAATTGCCTATATGTTGGGGCAAAAAGACAGAAATTCTCCTTATTTTGGGGCAAAACTCAGAAATTCCACTTATTTTGGGGCAAAATTCCAGAAATTTCCCTTATTTTGGGGCAAAATCACAGACATTTCACTTATTTTGGGGCAAAATTGCAGAAATTTCACTTATTTAAGGAAAAAAAAGCAGAAATTTTCTTATTTTGGGGCAAAAAGGCAGAAATTCCTAATATTTTGTGGCATAAATGCAGAAATTCTTTTTATTTTGAGGTAAAAAGGCTGAAATTCCCCTTATTTGGGGGGAATAAGGCAAAAATTTCCTTTATTTTGGGGCAAAATTGCAGAAATTTCACTTATTTAAGGGTTATAAGTCAGAAATTTTCTTTATTTTGGGACAAAAAAGACAGGAATTCCCTTTGCCTTGGGGGAAAAAGACAGAAATTCCACTTATTCAGAGGCAAAAAAGCAGAAATTCCCCTTATTTTGGAGCAAAAATGAAGAAATTTCCCTTTTTTATGGCAAAAAGGTATGCATTCTTCTTATTATCGGGCAAAAAAGCAGAAATTCCCCGTATTTTTGAGCAAAATTGCAGAAACTCCCCTAATTGTGGGGCAAAAATGCAGAAAATCTCTATATGTTGGGGCAAAAAGACCGAAATTCTCTTTGTTTTGGGGCAAAACTCAGAAATTCCACTTATTTTGGGGCAAAATTACAGAAATTTTCCTTTTTTTGGGGAAAAATTGCAGAAATTTCACTTATTTTGGGGCAAATATGCAGAAATTTTACATAATTTGTAACAAAATTGCAGAAATTTCACTTATTTCAGGGAAAAAAGGCAGAAATTTTCCTTATTTTGGGGCAAAAAGGCAGAAATTCCTAATATTTTGTGGCAAAAATGCAGAAATTCCCCTTATTTCGAGGTAAAAAGGCTGAAATTCCCCTTATTTGGGGACAAAAGGCAGAAATTTCCCTTATTTTGGGGCAAAATTGCAGAAATATCACTTACTTCAGGGTAATAAGTCAGAATTTTTCCTTATTTTGGGGCAAAAAAGACAGAAATTCCCTTTGTTTTGAGGGAAAAAGAAAGAAATTCCACTTATTTAGAGGCAAAAAAGCAGAAATTCCCCTTTTTGGAGCAAAAATGAAGAAATTTTCTTTTTTTATGGCAAAAAGGTATGCATTCTTCTTATTTTCAAGCAAAAAGGCAGAAATTCCCCGTATTTTGGAGCAAAATTGGAGAAATTCCCCTAATTGTGGGGCAAAAAGGCAGAAATTGCCTATATGTTGGGGCAAAAAAACAGAAATTCTCCTTATTTTGGGGCAAAACTCAGAAATTCCACTTATTTTGGGACAAAATTCCAGAAATTTCCCTTATTTTGGGGCAAAATTGCAGACATTTCACTTATTTTGGGGCAAAATTGCAGAAATTTCACTTATTTCAGGGAAAAAAAGAGAAATTTTCTTATTTTGGGGCAAAAAGGCAGAAATTCCTAATATTTTGTGGCAAAATTGCAGAAATTTCACTTATTTAAGGGTAATAAGTCAGAAATTTTCTTTATTTTGGGGAAAAAAAAACAGGAATTCCCTTTGTTTTGGGGGATAAAGACAGAAATTCCACTTATTTAAAGGCAAAAAAGCAGAAATTCCCCTTATTTTAGAGCAAAAATGAAGAAATTTCTTTTTTATGGCAAAAAGGTATGCATTCTTCTTTTTTTCGGGCAAAAAGGCAGAAATTCCCTGTATTTTGGAGCAAAATTGCAGAAATTCCCCTAATTGTGGGGCAGAAAGGCAGAAATTGCCTATATGTTGGGGAAAAAACAGAAATTCTCCTTATTTTGGGGAAAAACTCAGAAATTCCACTTATTTTGGGGCAAAATTCCAGAAATTTCCCTTATTGTGGGGCAAAATTGCAGAAATTTCACTTATTTTGGGGCAAAATTGCAGAAATTTCACTTATTTCAGGGAAAAAAAGCAGAAATTTTCTTATTTTGGGGCAAAAAGGCAGAAATTCCTAATATTTTGTGGCAAAAATGCAGAAATTCCCCTTATTTTGAGGTAAAAAGGCTGAAATTCCCCTTATTTTGGGGCAAAAAGCAAAAATTTCCTTTATTTTGGGGCAAAATTGCAGAAATTTCACTTATTTCAGGGTAATAAGTCAGAAATTTTCCTTATTTTGGGGCAAAAAATACAGGAATTCCCTATGTTTTGTGGGAAAAAAACAGAAATTTCATTTATTTAAAGGTAAAAAAGGAGACATTCCCCTTATTTTGGAGCAAAAATGAAGAAATTTCCCTTTTTTATGGCAAAAAGTTATGCATTCTTCTTATTTTCGGGCAAAAAGGCAAAAATTCCCCGTATTTTGGAGCAAAATTGCAGAAATTCCCCTAATTGTGGGGCAAAAAGGCAGAAATTCTTTATATGTTGGGGCAAAAAGACAGAAATTCTCCTTATTTTGGGGCAAAACTCAGAAATTCTACCTATTTTGGGGCAAAATTCCAGAAATTTCCCTTATTTTGGGGCAAAATTGCAGAAATTTCACTTATTTTGGGCTAAAATTGCAGAACTTTCACTTATTTTGGGGCAAAATTTCAAATTTCACTTATTTCAGAGAAAAAAGGCAGAAATTTTCTTTATTTTGGGGCAAAAATGCAGAAATTACTAATATTTTGTGGCAAAAATTCAGAAATTCCTCTTATTTTAGGTAAAAAGGCTGAAATTCCCCTTATTTGGGGGCAAAAAGTCAGAATTTTCCCTTATTTTGGGGCAAAATTGCAGAAATTTTACTTAGTTCAGGGTAATAAGACAGAATTTTTCCTTATTTTGGGGCAAAAAAGACAGAAATTCCCTTTGTTTTGGGGAAAAAAGACAGAAATTCCACTTATTTATAGGCAAAAAAGCAGAAATTCTTCTTATTTTGGAGCAAAAATGAAGAAATTTCCCTTTTTTATGGCAAAAAGGTATGCATTCTTCTTATTTTTGGGCAAAAAGGCAGAAATTCTCCGTATTTTGGAGCAAAATTGCAGAAGTTCCCCTAATTGTGAGGCAAAAAGGCAGAAATTGCCTATATGTTGGGGCAAAAAGACAGAAATTCTCCTTATTTTGGGGCAAAACTCAGAAATTCCACTTATTTTGGGGAAAAATTTCAGAAATTTCCCTTATTTTGGGGAAAAATTGCAGAAATTTCACTTATTTTGGGGCAAAATTGCAAAATTTCACTTATTTCAGAGTAAAAAAGCAGAAATTTTCTTATTTTGGGGCAAAAAGGCAGAAATTCCTAATATTTTGTGGCAAAAATGCAGAAATTCCCTTTATTTTGAGGTAAAAAGGCTGAAATTCCCTTTATTTGGGGGCAAAAAGGCAAAATTTTTCTTTATTTTGGGGCAAAATTGCAGAAATTTCACTTATTTCAGGGTAATAAGTCAGAAATTTTCCTTATTTTGGTGCAAAAAAGACAAAAATTCCCTTTGTTTTGGGGGAAAAAGACAGAAATTCCACTTATTTAGAGGCAAAAAAGCAGAAATTCCCCTTATTTTGGAGCAAAAATGAAGAAATTTCCCTTTTTTATGGCAAAAAGTTATGCATTCTTCTTATTTTCGGGCAAAAAGGCAGAAATTCCCCGTATTTTGGAGCAAAATTGCAGAAATTCCTTTAATTGTGGGACAAAAATGCAGAAATTCTTTATATATTGGGGCAAAAAGACAGAAATTCTCCTTATTTTGTGTCAAAACTCAGAAATTCCACTTATTTTGGGGCAAAACTCCAGAAATTTCCCTTAATTTGGGGCAAAATTGTAGAAATTTCACTTATTTTTGAGCAAAATTGCAGAAATTTCACTTATTTTTTGGCAAAATTGCAGAAATTTCACTTATTTCAGGGAAAAAAGACAGAAATTTTTCTTATTTTGGGGCAAAAGGCAGAAATTCCTAATATTTTGTTACAAAAATGCAGAAATTCTCCTTATTTTGATGTAAATAGGCTGAAATTCCCCATATTTGGAGGCAAAAAGGCAGAAATTTCCCTAATTTTGGGGCAAAATTGCAGAAATTTCACTTACTTCAGGTAATAAGTCAGAATTTTTCCTTATTTTGGGGCAAAAAAGAAAGAAATTCCCTTTGTCTTGGGGGAAAAAGACAGAAATTCCACTTATTTAAAGGCCAAAAAGCAGAAATTCCCCTTATTTTGGAACAAAAATGAAGAAATTTCCCTTTTTTATGGCAAAAAGTTATGCATTCTTCTTATTTTCGGGCAAAAAGGCAGAAATTCCCCGTATTTTGGAGCATAATTGCAGAAATTCCCCTAATTGTGGGGCATAAATGTAGAAAATCTCTATATGTTTGGGCAAAAAGACAGAAATTCTCTTTATTTTGGGGCAAAACTAAGAAATTCCACTTATTTTGGGGCAAAATTCCAGAAATTTTCCTTATTTTGGGGCAAAAGTGCAGAAATTTCACTTATTTTGAGGCAAATATGAACAAATTTTACTTATTTTTTGGCAAAATTGAAATTTCACATATTTTAGGGAAAAAGGGCAGAAATTTTCTTTATTTTGGGGCAAAAAGGCAGAAATTCCTAATATTTTGTGGCAAAAATGCAGAAATTCCCTTTATTTTGAGGTATAAAGGCTGAAATTCCCCTTATTTGGGGGCAATAAGGCAAAAATTTCCTTTATTTTGGGGCAAAATTGAAGAAATTTCACTTATTTAAGGGTTATAAGTCAGAAATTTTCTTTATTTTGGGACAAAAAAGACAGGAATTCCCTTTGCCTTGGGGGAAAAAGACAGAAATTCCACTTATTCAGAGGCAAAAAAGCAGAAATTCCCCTTATTTTGGAGCAATAATGAAGAAATTTCCCTTTTTTGGCAAAAAAATAATGCATTCTTCTTATTTTCGGGCAAAAAAGCAGAAATTCCCCGTATTTTTGAGCAAAATTGCAGAAATTCCTCTAATTGTGGGGCAAAAATGCAGAAAATCTCTATATGTTGTGTCAAAAAGACCAAAATTCTCTTTATTTTGGGGCAAAACTCAGAAATTCCACTTATTTTGGGGAAAAATTACAGAAATTTTCTTTTTTGGGGGCAAAATTGCAGAAATTTCACTTATTTTGGGGCAAATATGCAGAAATTTTACATATTTTGTAACAAAATTGCAGAAATTTCACTTATTTCAGGAAAAAAAGGCAGAAATTTTCCTTATTTTGGGGCAAAAAGGCAGAAATTCCTAATATTTTGTGGCAAAAATTCAGAAATTCCCCTTATTTTGAGGTAAAAAGGCTGAAATTCCCCTTATTGGGGGGCAAAAGGCACAAATTTCCCTTATTTTGGTGCTAAATTGCAGAAATATCACTTACTTCAGGGTAATAAGTCAGAATTTTTCCTTATTTTGGGGCAAAAAAGACAGAAATTCCCTTTGTTTTGAGGGAAAAAGAAAGAAATTCCACTTATTTAGAGGCAAAAAAGCAGAAATTCAACTTTTGGAGCAAAAATGAAGAAATTTTCTTTTTTCATGGCAAAAAGGTATGCATTCTTCTTATTTTCAAGCAAAAAGGCAGAAATTCCCCGTATTTTGGAGCAAAATTTCAGAAATTCCCCTAATTGTGTGGCAAAAAGGCAGAAATGGCCTATATGTTGGGGCAAAAAAACAGAAATTCCTAATATTTTGTGGCAAAAATGCAGAAATTCCCCTTATTTTAAGGTAAAAAGGCTGAAATTCCCCTTATTTGGGGGCAATAAGGCAAAAATTTCCTTTATTT
The DNA here is from genome assembly GCF_963924665.1 of Micromys minutus. NCBI lineage: Eukaryota > Metazoa > Chordata > Mammalia > Rodentia > Muridae > Micromys > Micromys minutus. Next base: position 1,913 of record NW_027667425.1, on the reverse strand, counting down.
TCAGGCAAAATTCCAGAAATTTCACTTATTTAAGGGTATTAAGACAGAAATTTTCTTTATATTGGGGCAAAAAAGACAGGAATTCCCTTTGTTTTGGGGGATAAAGACAGAAATTCCACTTATTTAGAGGCAAAAAAGCAGAAATTCCTCTTATTTTAGAGCAAAAATGAAGAAATTTCTTTTTTATGGCAAAAATGTATGCATTCTTCTTATTTTCGGACAAAAAGGCAGAAATTCCCCGTATTTTGAAGCAAAATTGCAGAAATTCCGCTAATTGTGGGGCAAAAAGGCAGAAATTCTCTATATGTTGGGGCAAAAAGACAGAAATTCTTCTTATTTTGGGGAAATACTCAGAAATTCCACTTATTTGGGGGCAAAATTCCAGAAATTTCCCTTATTTTGGGACAAAATTGCAGAAATTTAACATATTTTGGGGCAAAATTGCAGAAATTTCACTTTTTTCAGGGAAAAAAATGAGAAATTTTCTTATTTTTGGGCAAAAAGGCAGAAATTCCTAATGTTTTGTGGCAATAATGCAGAAATTCTCCTTATTTTGATATATAAAGGCTGAAATTCCCCTTATTTGGGGGCAAAAATGCAGAAATTCACCATATATTGAGGTAAAAAGGCTGAAATTCCCCTTATTTGGAGGCAAAAAGGCAGAAATTTCCCTTATTTTTTGCAAAATTGCAGAAATTTCACTTACTTCAGGGTAATAAGTCAGAATTTTTCCTTATTTTGGTGCAAAAATACAAAAATTCCCTTTGTTTTGGGGGAAAAAGACAGAAATTCCACTTATTTAGAGGCAAAAAAGCAGAAATTCCTTTTATTTTTGAGCAAAAATAAAGAAATTTCCTTTTTATGGCAAAAAGGTATGCATTCTTCTTATTTTCGGGCAAAAAGGCAGAAATTCCCCGTATTTTGGAGCAAAATTGCAGAAATTCCCGTAATTGTGGGGCAAAAAGGCAGAAATTCTCGATATGCTGGGGCAAAAAACAGAAATTCTCCTTATTTTGGGGCAAAACTCAGAAATTTCACTTATTTTGGGGCAAAATTGCAGAAATTTCACTTATTTCAGAGAAAAAAGACAGAAATTTTCCTTATTTTGGGGCAAAAAGGCAGAAATTCCTAATATTTTGTGACAAAAATGCAGAAATTCCCCTTATTTTGAGGTAAAAAGGCTAAAATTCTCCTTATTTGGGGGCAAAAAGGCACTAATTTCCCTAATTTTGGGGCAAGATTGCAGAAATTTCACTTACTTCAGGGTAATAAGTCAGAATTTTTTTTATTTTGGGGCAAAAAAGACAGAAATTCCCTTTGTTTTGGGGAAAAAAGACAGAAATTCCACTTATTTAGAGGCAAAAAAGCAGAAATTCCCCTTATTTTGGAGCAATAATGAAGAAATTTCCCTTTTTTATGGCAAAAAAGTATGCATTCTTCTTATTTTCGTGCAAAAAGGCAGAAATTCTCCGTATTTTGGAGAAAAATTGCAGAAATTCCTCTAATTGTGGGGCAAAAATGCAGAAATTGCCTATATGTTGGGCTAAAAAGACAGAAATTCTCTTTATTTTGCGGCAAAACTCAGAAATTCCACTTATTTTGGGGCAACATTCCAGAAATTTCCTTTATTTTGGGGCAAAATTGCAGAAATTTCACTTATTTTGGGGCAACATTGGAGAAATTTCACTTATTTCAGGGTAATAAGTCAGAAATTTTCCTTATTTTGGGGCAAAAAAGACAGGAATTTTCTTTGTATTGGGGGAAAACGACAGAAATTCCACTTATTTAGAGGCAAAAAGGCAGAAATTCCCCGTATTTTGGAGCAAAATTTCAGAAATTCCCCTAATTGTGGGGCAAAAAGGCAGAAATTCCCTTTAGTTAGGGCAAAAAGACAGAAATTCTCCTTATTTTGG